>NC_083572.1:80197344-80239844 GCF_027579695.1 Neoarius graeffei | reverse complement strand
AGCAGATGGGGAGCACCTTCAGCGACAGGCTCATCTCCCCAGAGTGCAAGACGGTGCAATTCAGGTGCTCCTTTGTGCCGACAGCCATCAGGCTGTACAACAGCGCCTGAGACCCCCAGCTGATGCCTTTTTTCCCTAGCTGCTAACCACCTCATGCCATTTTACACTACATGTACACTTGGACACTGTAAATACCCGATCCTGTTTTTGCTCGTTTGTTGCTCACCATCATATCTTTTGCACTACATGTCCAGATGTTTGCTCATTTGCGGTTCTTTTTTATCGATCATTACAATTATTGCTCAGCATGTCTTGTATTTTTATATACACTCATTAGCTTGCTTTTCTGCTGCTGTTTAACAGCCAAATTTCCCCACCTAGAGACCAATAATATGCTATCTCATCTTATCTGATTGTGCCTGTGTCAGGGCGAAAAAAAGAAAAAAACAAAAACCAGTACTACAAAAAATGCATTCCATCCACTACTATAACTATAAATACTGGCTACTAAATCTCTCTCAAAGTCTGTAACACTTTAACAGGATATCATTTTAACTGTGTCTCCGTCAATGCATCCCAACCCCCAATTCCAAACACACACATACGCTCCCCCAGCACACTCTCCAGCTGCTCCTGTGTGAACAAAGAGAGCTGTTGGTTACTGGGAAAAAGACCTCCCTTTCTAATTTTCTTCTGAACTGGGCTGTCACAAGGTCACCTCCTGCTCCACTGTGCCACTTTGCATGTAGTGCAAGAGATCCTTCACCACTCCCACTGCTCCATGCAGCCTTTAAAAACACACACCAGGCAATCACATACAGACAGCAGAACTGGTTCTTCCTCTCACACTTACTCACACTCTAACAGTCACTCGATTGAGCAAACAGCTGGAAAGGAGAAAGAATAACAAGCACCTGACAGACGGCTGGTACAGCACTGTTCTCTTGGCTGTAAGTAATACTTTATCTTCAGTTTCCTTTCATCCTTTTTTAACTTTAATAATACCTTCCTGTCTGTGGTTGAGTTTAGGCTTTAGAGGGCAGGACAAAAAAGGTTAGATCTAGATATCAAGCATCCTTGAATTAGAAAGCTAGATAGAATTTGGGTCTCTATGTTGTTACACTCTTAAATCTAGAACCCTAAATCTTCAAACTAGAACCTTAGACATTTTTTTTTCCAGAAAGCCTAAATGGCACTATAGAATATTACTGCAGAGCATTACCCAATAAGAAAGAATTCCTTTAAGAATCAAAGAACTAAAGAACTCAACGATCCAAAGAGCCTTTGAAGAAAATTTATTGTACACGTCTAATTAACGGTAAAGATTTACACAGATGATCTACTGACCTTGTCTCAATGTATCACTACTACAAGCCTAATTATATCGTTGAACAATATTTTTCTGTAGTAAAGAAAATGCAAGTTGGCTGTTTTTAC
The DNA here is from genome assembly GCF_027579695.1 of Neoarius graeffei. Taxonomy (NCBI): domain Eukaryota; kingdom Metazoa; phylum Chordata; class Actinopteri; order Siluriformes; family Ariidae; genus Neoarius; species Neoarius graeffei. Next base: position 80,238,407 of record NC_083572.1, on the reverse strand, counting down.
TAACAAATCTGCACGCTGATATTTTCTGCCTGAAAGGCCACAACAGGTCAAAGGTTTCCTCTACAAAGTCAAAATCAAATGAATAATTCTGGACTAACAGGTGGCCAACAGCTCCTGGGTAGAATGAAGTATTGTGATGGTAAATACTCTGTAGGACAGGATGGAGAACTGACGACAGCCGTGCCATCTGCTCCTGAATTTTAATTATGATTTTACTGACATTTAATACAGAGCAGATTGTGAGACAAACTCAATATAAGGCACAAAGTACAATTATAATCTGTAATAACATAATAATATTTATGTCAATCTCCAACAACTTTGTTACTCCTAAAAAAATCCAATTCATACACATTAATCCATGTTATAATTAGAGATTTAATTGGAGTGTATTATGTAGGGGTTTGAGAATATTATACACATTTATACTGGGGTACCATATTCAAGTGTTTGATATAATTTGGAGATTTGTGCTGATTTGACAATATATTGAATTAGAAATGAAACCGTGACTGATCTTAAAGTGAGAACAAATGTATGCAATTTTCCACTTATCCTAAATATAACTGGCCAAATAAAGCCCACAAAAAAAAGCTATAAATTGTGCCTACTTATTAGCTGCAATAGAGGTCTTTCACATTACCTTATCGTAACTGTAGGCTTGTTTACGTGGCCATATTGTCGGGCAAGCTTTGTGTTTGCCAACGACTGACACAAGTGTACATGAGTGATTGCAAGCCCAATTTAGTACATCTACAGACAAACTTGTAGAAGGTACATCAAAAAGAACAATGCCAGAGACCTGTAGTGCTTTTGGATGTAATAACAGACGTAGAGATAGCCTGGTTTAACTTTTCACCGCTTCCCGGTGAACACAGAAAGACGAGAAAAATGGCAAGCTGCAGTTAAATGCAGACTGAATGCCAACAAAGCATTCCTGTGTGTGTGGAGAACATTTTACATCACATTAGTGTGAAAGCTCTGTGCAACATTAAAATGTATATCTGGATGTGAGCTTAGGATGCAATATATTTTATTAGACCGAATGCTTGGCGAGATTAGCATGTTTGTTATGTACTGATAATGCAGACAAGGCTAAACACCATAAAATATGCTAGATCTAGGCCATGGCTTGTTTATTATGATTAGAAGTCCATGTTTGAGCTTACCTTTGTCATAAGATATTTTTCTTTTTCGGGAATTTCCCGTAACATTCCGGCACGAAACCTGCCTTGAAATATTGGGAGGCATCCATACTTTTGTATGCCTTTAGTGTCTCTCTAGTGTATTTCGAAGTCCCAAATACTAAATAGTTCAGGATGTCATTGTGTCCCAAATCCGGTAGCTGGCTTGCTGTACACGTTTCAAGTGGAATACATTTGTGGGAAAATTAAGAAGAAGAAGCCTTTATTTTTTGTCACATGTACACTCAAACACAACGAAATTCCTCCTCTACATTTAACCTGCATGCATGCACACACACATAGAGAGAGAGAGAGAGAGAGAGAGAGAGCAGTGGGGGCAGAATAAATAAATACATTTGTATGTAAATTATATGGATTTGTGATGCCTGCATGTTTCAGCTTTTGAATGTAATGTGATCTGCTGGTATAAAATAAAATTTTTAATAATTTCAGAGAGATTGTACTGACTGCAGTGGTTTCAATTTTTATTATTAACTGCTGTGGCTGTTTCTTTGTTTGCCCAGCAATATGGCAGACACTACATGAAAAACAAAAATCTGTGATGTCAGTGAAAGGCCTCTATAGCATCATTACAAACATACCTCTGTGTGTGTGTGTATGTGTGTTACCCTGCAATGGAGTGGTGTCACACCCAGGGTGTATTTCCACTCCACACCCAGTGTTCCCGCAAACCTGACCAGGAAAAAGTGGTTTCTGAAAATGAATAAATATTTGTGTAAATGTAATTTTTGGATTGTTTGTTTGACGTGTGCATGCAACTCATAGACTTTCCTTTATCTGAAGCTGCCATTAGGAAAGTGCTGACATTGGACACATATTAATTGCTATATTTTGTTTGTTCTTTAACAGAGAGGAAGACAAATAAAACAGACATACCATTGCTCCTGTAAAATAACTCAAACCACAATTCTGATTAATTACTGAGGAGGACCTACATAACCAACAACATTCTCTATTGTGGAACATTGTCCAATTGGACCTTCATCCAATTCCTATCCTGCACTTACCAACTTCTCTTGCTGGGCTGGTGATATCCTTGAAGGATCTGAATAACCATTCATATACACTACTCACACATTCTCTCTTGGTGACTCCTTCTCGTGTTCTGTGCCATGGTGCTGAGTGAAGATCACGAGTGTGGCGTATGCTATGAGCGCTACTCCCGGAACAGACATGTTCCCCGAGTGCTTTTCTGCAACCACACGTTTTGCTACCCTTGCCTCGAAACCATGGCCAAACTGCGGGGTGGTATGCTGAGTGTCAGGTGCCCGCTGTGCCGCCAAGTGTCCTGTGTGCGCCATGGTCTTACGCTGGAGGAGGCACTGTGGGTCAACAGCCACCTGTGGAACTGCATACAAGAGCATCAAGAGCTGGAAGTAAAGGAGGAAGATTTGGAAGAAGAAAAAGAGTATGAGGAAGAAAAGAGAAGGAGCACTGGCACAGAAGCAGCATCTCCAATGCAACGTCAATGGTGAGCATCAACAAACTACAAGTCATGAGGTCAGATAAAAGACACACAGACAAAATGGAAATATATTGAAACAGTCCAGTAGTAGATCCAGTAGTCTCTAGGGCACAGTTTTCTAATTTGGATACAGGAAAACCTCTTCTTGATGATGCATTTTGAAGACTTTAAGATTGTATGTCAGTGGGACTAGTCAATCCTGCTGGAGATTCCCACTGGTTATATAATGTATTTGAGCAATGCATGCTGGGTCCTGAAGTGCTAGGGCACTGATAAGAGAAAAAAGAAACAAAATGTGAAATATTTAAGTTATTCCACGAAATCGAGTCGTATGTGAGATAGCCGACAAGGCACGTAGCACCGAGTTGGCTATAAGCCATGTATGATGAGATTGAGGGGAATACCTGTTTTATTATATCCGCATTCACTGGACTTTGAGAAACAGAGCATTTTTACTTTTTGGAAATTTGATAAATAAAAACTTTATAAAAAATGTCTGACAAAATCATTTCCGCTTAGAATGTAGACAAACTGGCAAAATATAATGGGAGCAATTTGTGAAAAAGGCTATAATTCTTGAAAAATACATTTTAAAAAGATACGTTCTTACCATCAAATTACTTTTATTCCATAGTTTGCTGCTTTTTTTTTTGTTGTATTTTTTTGGGTTTTGTTTTCGAGTAGAGTTTTTATTTTGTCCTCAATTGGTTCAGCAACACGCTCTGCCATTTTGTTTTTGTCTACTCACGGTATATGAGCTGATATCCTAGTAGTAGAGTAACCAATCAGAGTGTGCGATTGCTGATATCCAGTGAATGTGGATAGAATAATACTTAATATTATTCATCTTTCAGCAGGTCGAGGCCATCGCCCCAGCACGACCGACTCAAACTACGACTACCAGGGTTCCTGAAGAGAATGATTGACCCCAGGCAGTCACAGGAAAGGACGGTCCCTGGATGCAATGTGTGAGTTGTTGTCTTACTGTTACACCATCTCTCATATTGCTTCAGTTGATGTTTTGGCTATGACAGCAATGCAGTCCTACACCTGTTTATCCCAGTGATGTGGGAAAAAAACATTATCTATTAGCATCACAAATGACTCACACCCACATTCCTCTTTGACCAAACATAGCATTATGAGATTATCTTGATACTGTTGTGCAAAATCAGGCTCTCCACCTTATTCTACACTACACTATGTATCATAATCTTTTAAACATTTTCTTTTGAATGTAATGTCAGGGTTAGTGTAATTTTGAGCAGTGGTCAGGCTCAAAAGGAGAAATAAGCAGATGTGTGAAAAAGCTGTGTAAACACATAGAACAAAGTGACAATTGACAAAACCACACCATTCAATTCATGTCAGAGTTGTTTTAACCCCTCAATTTGTGAAGCCTGACTCGGGCTGTGCAACTCCCATCCATCAACAGGAAGTTAAATTAAACTGAAACATCTGCTGCTCTATTGACAAAATGCTAATGCTCGCTCTTCCATTGCAGACGAATGAAATTGTGGTGAAGCCTGGTGGGGGAGGAAATGCCTTAAACTAGGTTATACCAGACTGAGCTCGCCGCTCTGCATGATGAACTCTCACTCTTGTTTTGCCATTGAAGCCACCTGTGCATCGTGCCCCTGGCATAGTCAGTAGTCTTGGATTACTAAACAATCAGGAGCCTCAGCATGTGATACTGAGCGGGAGTGAAAAACTGCATCATGCTCCTGACTGTGAATGGTTTGACCAATCTATCTGCAGGGATCTTCTCATTATCCATTCCATCCATAATCCTCTACAGCTGCCATGATGGGATCTATTTCAGCTGTTCCAACACAGACGGGGTGAAGTAGAAAAAGAGCGATAGTCCCAGATTGCAGTACGAGGCGGAACAGATGGCCTCCTGAGACAGCCTGATTCAAACTGCACCTCAACAACTTTAACTTATTATTACTGTTCCTATTTATGTCATTTCTAATGATTTTCTATTAAAGATTCTTTTCAGTGGACATATCAGTGTCTGAGTGTTTTCCTTGGCTTCCTGGAGCTGTTTCATCTGTGTTTGTAGGGGTTGAATACTTTATGTTTGCCCTGCTGCTGTCTGTTTGGTTAGGTTAAATTAATGATGGAGTGTTTATGCCATCTGTGAGGCTTTCTTGGGCCAAACCTGCCCTCCAGAGATGCTGTGTAATGCCAGTTAAATGAAACATGTTCAGCTAAACTCACAGAGCTCCAGCTCTACTGGCACTTGACTTGCAGTTAAGATTTAATTTATGCCTCACTGGTCTCTTTTGGCTTGGCACATGGTCTCAACAGAATCGCACAAAGCAAATGTCACAGGCAGCTTATCAGAAAGAGGCTGCCTTCATATTCACCAGCCTGGCATTAATCATGGCAAACATCAGCATATGCTGTCTATCATTTAAAGAAGAGTTCATTTCACACTTAGTTGCACTTCACAGTGACAGATGTCTAGGACTGTGTGTACAAAAGACATTCATATTTTAGGATTCATACCAGTTTACTGGACAATAATACAAAAACAAGTAAAGAAAATAAGGTAAAAAAAAATTTAATCGGGCTTTGATCCTGGAACTGTGGTCATCCTCTACTGACAGAACTTCTAGATAGATCGAGCTATCTATCTTAGTAATATATATTCCAGATGTTATTTCATAGTTTTGATGTCTGTAGAAAATAGTCAAAATACAGAAGAAAAAAAATTAACGAGTATGTGTACCCAAAACTCTTAGGAATCTAGAAGAAGAATAAACCTTTATTTGTCACATGCACACTTCAAGCACAGTGAAATTCATCCTCTGCATTTAACCCATCTGAAGCAGTGAACACACACGCGCACACACACACCCAGAGCAGCCACACCAGAGCGCCCGGGGAGCAGTCAGGGGTTAGGTACCTTGCTCAAGGGCACCTCAGCCCAAAGCTGCCCCATGTCAACCTAACTGTATGTCTTTGGACTGTGGGGGAAACCAGAGCACCTGGAGGAAACCCACGCAGACACGAGGAGAACATGCACACAGAAAGGCCCTCGCCGGCCGCTGGGTTCGAACCCAGAACCTTCTTGCTGTGAAGCGACCATGCTAACCACTACACCACCGTGCTGCCACTAAAGGTGGTGCCAATCTAAAGGCAGGTCTTGAATTCTGTAAGTAAAGAATCAAATTGTGACTAATACAAGTTCAAGAATACAACTTGTGCAAAAGTGCCTTAGCATAGGACAGAGGTGAGTGCAAGTCTTACCAATGCTGTTCTTGTGCAGCTTTATACAGTAAAGTTCTTAAATTTTTCCAAGTAATTTGTGGTATCCACAAAAACATAATCAGCATCACAAATTATTCTTCTTCTTAGAAAATTACACCCACCATTACGAGGATGAATGACAATTTCGAAATACTGCTTCCTGAAGCAGGAGATCTAAAATCTTTTTATCATGGACCCCCTTACACATCCATCCATTATCTGTAACCGCTTATCCTATACAGGGTCGCAGGCAAGCTGGAGCCTATCCCAGCTGACTATGGGCGAGAGGTGGGGTACACCCTGGACAAGTCGCCAGGTCATCGCAGGGCTCACACATAGAGACAAACAACCATTCACACTCACGGTCAATTTAGAGCCACCAATTAGCCTAACCTGCATGTCTTTGGACTGTGGGGAAAACCAGAGCACCCAGAGGAAACCCACACAGACACGGGGAGAACATACAAACTCCACACAGAAAGGCCCTTGTTGGCTGCTGAGCCCAAACCCAGGACCTTCTTGCTGCGAGGTGACAGTGCTAACTTGGGTGAGGCTGAACATTAATAACAACATTATCTCAAGCAAAATAAAGTTGAAGGGCTAGGCTTTAAAACTTATGCTTTTACTACTATCTCATGAATTTTATAGTGACCTTGTGATAACCAGTTGAGGGTTAAAAAAAAAAACGTCATCCAGCATCCTGTCTAGCAGCTTGCCTTGATTGGTTTTAGAAGTACCTCTGTTTAACTCCATGTGAGGTAATATCATTAACCAGGGTTGTTGAGTTTTATCATGGGGATGCCATGGTTAGAGAAGCAGCTTTGGGGCCAAAAGGTTCCTGGGTCGATTCCCTGGACCAGCAGGAATGGCTGAAGTGCCCTTGAGCAAGGCGCCTAACCCCCAAACTGCTCCCCAGGCTATTTTAGGTATCTTGTATGTTGCCCTGGATAAGAACATCTGCTAAATGCCATTAACGTAATGATCAAAAATTTCCAGCTCAACTACATTTCAAAAACCATACAAAAAAAACCTGAAACTAGGACAAAAAAAAAAATCAGGCACTGGAAATCAGTTTCACCGTTTGAATGGGTAAAATGATCATGTACAAGCATGAACATGAAGTATGGACATTCCCATGCCATAATTTCCCTTTCCATTTTTACATTTAGAAAGGCAACCAAATTAGTGTTTCAATGGAATTTAAAATGCATGCAGTTCTGAATGAGGGCAAGAAGTTTATGATGTATACACAGGTTAGTATTGCTGACTGGAAAAAACTTACTATCAGTACAAATATAATTAATCTAACAGTTTGAATTTTGCCCCTGAATACTTTCTGATAATAAGATAACACTTTATCGATCCCTACATGAGGAACTGTGGGTGTTGATATGTATGCGTAAAATTCTCCATTGTACTCTCATAAATACACCAATCCATTATCTGTAAACACTTGTCCTGTTCAGGGTTGTGGGCAAGCTGGAGCCTATCCCAGCTGACTATGGGCAAGAGGTGGGGTACACCCTGGACAAGTCACCAGGTCATCACAGGGCTGACACATAGAGACAAACAACCATTCACACTCACAGTCAATTTAGAGCCACCAATTAACCTAACCTGCATGTCTTTAGACTGTGGGGGAAACCCATGCAGACATGGGGAGAACATGCAAACTCCACACATAAAGGCCCCTGTCGGCCGCTGGGCTCGAACCCAGAACCTTCTTGCTGTGAGGCAACAGTGCTAACCACTACACCACCGTGCCGCCCTCATAAATAAACCTTCCCTTTTCATGTCATCTGATTACTCTTGACATAAGCATTATAGAAGGGTTCAAAACACGTAGCATTTTTATGACAGATAAGTAATGAGAGATCATGCCAAATTCAACATTGCTTTAAAGAACCTCCTTGAGGAAAAAACAGTTGACATTAGGCCAACAGGATCCAATGATTGACAATTCACAGTGATTCACAATTTACGAAGAAAGACAAGAAGCTGTTAAGAGTGGTGTTACTGTATGGCTGGGTTCAGCCCATGGGAGTAGCATTTTGTTATACATTGGTAGGAAAACATGAATGAGAGGTTATCTTGTGCCTATATAGATACTTTCGAAAATCAAACAGCAACACTAGTTAGCTAGCTGAAATTAGACCCATGGACACAGTACTAAAAGCTAACTAGGATAATGACTTTTGACACAAGTGAAATGTTTCCACTTAAACCATTTTGAAAAGTCTAAAACAAAGCATAAAATATAAATTAACAGTGATTCAGTGTCAACTAACTAGATACTTACACGTACAGTTTCTATCCAGGTCAGATAGCTACCAACATTTACCAGTTTCTAATCAAGTCAGCTACCGTAGCTACTTTCACTTTCCAGTTTTTAATTGTCAGCTTCCTCACTATTTATGCATCTAGTTAACCATGTCAGGTAGCTAGCTACAGATTATCCAAGTAATCCAGTAGTAGAGCTTTTTTAGCTGGAGTTTTCTTCAGACAACAGCAATGGATGTCGGACATCTTCGCTTGGCTTTAGTGTGTGAACAGTATGTAAACAAAATTTACTTGTCCCCCAGGTACAGGGTACCGATGGTTGCTAACGTAAATGTGACATCAGTGTGCAAGGGGTCTATACTTGCAGTTTCCAGCCATCAGCTATGTTGCTAGCTATACATACGATTTCTAATTAATGTTAGCTAGCTAACTACTTACACTTACAGCACATGTCAACACCTCAGGGTCTGAAGCAAAACTAGCTGTTACACAACTAGCCTGTTTTTCCCTCCAATAAAAACCCAAATCTTGGTATGGACATTTTAGCTATCATGAAAGTTGTTAGGGTCGAGTCCCAGCAATCCCTACCCAAATCAACACCTATGTCATCACTTGGAGCTTTATTTGTATCAGTACTAGCAAACTCACCTTGCTTCTCAAGATAAAGTAGTGTGATGGCCTTAAACCCCCCCCAAAACAAACCAATCAGTAGAGCAGATGCATCAGCTCTTAAAGGGGACTTATTATGAAAAATTCACTTTTTCAGTGCACATACACTACATTTGGGTATCTGGAGAGCCTACCAACTAATGATGGGTGGATTGATACCAAAGTATTGATATTTCCAATCCTGAAGGTTAAGTTTCGAGAATTGATCCTTCCAAAGAAAGAAATAAAATAATGATTACAAGACTCTCATAAAAACTTTATCTACGTCTTCTGAATAATTACCTGAGAAGCTTTAATGACTTAGTTTGAACAAGGAAGTCTTTGTGTAGTGATTTTATTAACTTCATTTTATTTATTTTTGTTTACAATAGGAACTACTTTTCCTTCCACATTCTTGCTCCGCTCCCCATAGCTTACAGAAGGCAGCAGTAAGGCGCGCAGAGAAACAGGTTCTGCCATGTAGTAAGTCACACAAGAGCAGAAAGGAAATGATGCACTGTTGTTGAACCTTCCTGAATCTGGTGATATGAAGAATCATATCATGAACCTCTTGAAAAGGATATTAATTTAAATATGCATTTATTGGACATTCTTGAACCTGATTGGACCCATGTTTTATATTTGCTGTTGTTAAAAAGTAAAATAAAATAGAGAAATCTCATCTCATTATCTCTAGCCGCTTTATCCTTCTACAGGGTCGCAGGCAAGCTGGAGCCTATCCCAGCTGACTACGGGCGAAAGGCGGGGTACACCCTGGACAAGTCGCCAGGTCATCACAGGGCTGACACATAGACACAGACAACCATTCACACTCACATTCACACCTATGGTCAATTTAGAGTCACCAGTTAACCTAACCTGCATGTCTTTGGACTGTGGGGGAAACCGGAGCACCCGGAGGAAACCCACACGGACACGGGGAGAACATGCAAACTCCACACAGAAAGGCCCTCGCCGGCCCCGGGGCTCGAACCCAGGACCTTCTTGCTGTGAGGCGACAGCGCTAACCACTACACCACCGTGCCGCTCAATAGAGAAATCAGATAAAAAAAAAATTTTTCATACAAGTGTCAAAGCACATCACAGACATTTTATTAAGACCTCAGGTAACTGTGTCAACTTGTGGAAAAGGGGTACGTCACCTTTAATGAAGCACAAAATGCACGGCACAGGAGTTCATGTGATAAGCATCAAATTTGTAACAAAGCAAAATCTTGACATATAAATAAGTGGGAGTAGACTGGCTTGCTTTTTTCAGTCTGTGTGGTGCTGTAGATTCAAAGCCAAGATCAAACTTAACCGTGACGTCAACTCAAAATACACTGGATGAAAGAAAACCTTTAGACATCACACACTGGAAGCCATTCTGTAAGAAGTAGCAAAATCATTCACTATCATATGGATTAAAAAGTATCACAGCTACAACCCCGATTCCAAAAAAGTTGGGACAAAGTACAAATTGTAAATAAAAATGGAATGCAATAATTTACAAATCTCAAAAACTGATATTGTATTCACAATAGAACATAGACAACATATCAAATGTCGAAAGTGAGACATTTTGAAATTTCATGACAAATATTGGTTCATTTGAAATTTCATGACAGCAACACATCTCAAAAAAGTTGGGACAGGGCAATAAGAGGCTGGAAAAGTTAAAGGTACAAAAAAGGAACAGCTGGAGGACCAAATTGCAACTCATTAGGTCAATTGGCAATAGGTCATTAACATGACTGGGTATAAAAAGAGCATCTTGGAGTGGCAGTGGCTCTCAGAAGTAAAGATGGGAAGAGGATCACCAATCCCCCTAATTCTGCGCCGACAAATAGTGGCACAATATCAGAAAGGAGTTTGACAGTGTAAAATTGCAAAGAGTTTGAACAGATCATCATCTACAGTGCATAATATCATCAAAAGATTCAGAGAATCTGGAAGAATCTCTGTGCGTAAGGGTCAAGGCCGGAAAACCATACTGGGTGCCCGTGATCTTCGGGCCCTTAGACGGCACCGCATCACATACAGGCATGCTTCTGTATTGGAAGTCACAAAATGGGCTCAGGAATATTTCCAGAGAACATTATCTGTGAACACAATACACCGTGCCATCTGCCGTTGCCAACTAAAACTCTATAGTTCAAAGAAGCAGCCGTATCTAAACATGATCCAGAAGCGCAGACGTCTTCTCTGGGCCAAGGCTCATTTAAAATGGACCATGTCAATCGGACTAAAGAGGAGAAGGACGACCCAAGTTGTTATCAGCGCTCAGTTCAGAAGCCTGCATGTCTGATGGTATGGGGTTGCATTAGTGCGTGTGGCATGGGCAGCTTACACATCTGGAAAGACACCATCAATGCTGAAAGGTATATCCAGGTTCTAGAGCAACATATGCTCCCATCCAGACGACGTCTCTTTCAGGGAAGACCTTGCATTTTCCAACATGACAATGCCAAACCACATACTGCATCAATTACAGCATCATGGCTGCGTAGAAGAAGGGTCCGGGTACTGAACTGGCCAGCCTGCAGTCCAGATCTTTCACCCATAGAAAACATTTGGCGCATCATAAAACGGAAGATACGACAAAAAAGACCTAAGACAGTTGAGCAACTAGAATCCTACATTAGACAAGAATGGGTTAACATTCCTATCCCTAAACTTGAGCAACTTGTCTCCTCAGTCCCCAGACGTTTACAGACTGTTGTAAAGAGAAAAGGGGATGTCTCACAGTGGTAAACATGGCCTTGTCCCAACTTTTTTGAGATGTGTTGTTGTCATGAAATTTAAACTCACCTAATTTTTCTCTTTAAATGATACATTTTCTCAGTTTAAACATTTGATGCGTCATCTATGTTCTATTCTGAATAAAATATGGAATTTTGAAACTTCCACATCATTGCATTCCGTTTTTATTTACAATTTGTACTTTGTCCCAACTTTTTTTTGGAATCGGGGTTGTACAAGAACCTTACACTTAACAACTGAATTCCCATGAAATACATTCAAATACTTGCTCATATTGTAAATAACACTACTGGGAGGTCCCTTGTGTGTTAAACACAAAAAATACAAAGGAACCATTCAGCTGGATAAGAGCTTTACTAATTCGGCACCTGAACTATTAATATGTCAGCCATTCGGTAGTTAATTGTGAGAATTTATCAGGCCTCGATAAATTACTTCGTGTCAAGAAATGCAAACATCTATAATCCCTTTCATCTGTAAATAAAACAAAGATGTAATCAGCGACAGACATGATGTTCAAAGAGAAATTCCAACTAAGCATCCATCCATTATCTGTAGCTGCTTATCCTCCAACTAAGCAATAAACTTTTATTTTTCAATGAGAGATCCTATAAAAAAAAACTATGCTAGAGATTTCATAAGTAGACATATCCAGTTAATGTTTCACATAACGCAAGCACCAGGAAAAAAACAAAGTTATGTCATAGTTTCAGTTAGCACCTTGTCAAACCTGTGAAGTTCTCATGACTCAGTGTTTTCCAGGGCAACATGCTGCAACATGATTATGAGACTCATAAAAACTCTATGTCTTTGGAATAACTATCCAAGAAGCTTTAATGACTTTGGTTGAACAAGGGAGTCTTTATAGTTGGGTAATGGTTACATTATGCTTCAGATAACACTCTAATTAAAACACAAATAACGTTTACAAAGAAACAAAGTAAGCTAATACATGTATGTATTAATTTGTTTAAATGCTGGTCTAAATGTTAACAAAATACACCTGCAGTGACGACTGATTCAAGTCATGACTAAAATTAGTTCACAGAAATGACCACAAATTTAATTACAGCATGTTCATCAATCCTAACTTACTGAAATTACACTTGCAGGTGTAACTATTGGAACTTATACAGTTCTGTATAACCTGTTTATTATTATTATTTTTAAATAAATTCATGTTATAGATATTTTATTGACATACTATTGGATCAGGGATGAAGGTGAATAATTGAGAGCCCGTTCCCACAAAACCGATAACTATGACTATACCCCTGCCTGAATTTAGTTCCAGTCTGGAGCAATCACACCACAACTATAATCCCGACTATAATACCGGTTGGTCCTGTCACTCAGGTAAATAAATACGTGCAATTTAGGAATAGTCATAGAAGTTTTTCCAAGTAGTAGCGCATTATTCCAGGTCATACTGTACAGCTTGGACTTCAAAACAACCCATGTACCCATCCAGTGGTTGAGAAAATACAGATAGGTCACAGACTATGGAAATATAATAAAAAAGGATACAAAATACGGCTTGGTTATGGATTTTAATACGGATGCAAATAATTTATGGATTGGTCACGGATGTTTCAGTATACAGGGTGTCCCAAAAAAATGGACTCACTGTTTAAATTACAATAAATGCATTGCTTATTGACTTAGAAACAAGATTGATGACCTTGGTCTTCCTGAATGCTCCTTATGGACATCATGTACAGTTCCATCTGATTCAAACTTATCTTGGATGCGAGCAATGGTGTGTCACGTTGGTGGATCTTTGTGAAAATGTCTTCTAAATTGTCTTTGCACTTCCATAATGTTTTCATGCTTCCAGTAGCACTTTATGATAAATTTTCTTTCTTCAAAACTTAGTCATACTTCTGCCATTATTAGGGTTAATTTGAGCTGAAAAGAAATGAAAAATCCAATGAGTTATGAAGTGTCAAAATGTGAGTAAATTTTTTTGGGACACCCTGAATTACAGATTGGTTATCGATTTCATACGGATGATGCATCACGGACAAAAAATTAAGTCGTTGAAAACAATTACATGTTTGGACTGCCGAAGTTCATAATTAAAATATCTTACCTGCATTTAGATGTTTACTTCATTAATTTACTATTGATATTTCACGGAAAATCACATATCTGTGAATAAAAGATCCGTGTTTTGTATTATATATATTTTTATTTTCTGTGAATCCGTATTCTGTGACGTCATGATGCAACAAGGATGTACAAAGATGGGGAAAAATAGCACATGCTCAGACAATGTCGCGTGTAAACAATTACCTGATTGGTCAGATGTTTTAATCGGATCAGGTCCAGGCCTGGAAAAATCGTTCCAGTAGCAATCTCACCGATACTGATAAACCCAGGCCTGGGCTATAGGTATCATTATCAGTCTGGCCTGACCACCAACCACATAAACTGCAGGGGACTGATTTATTTATAGTTATTGGTATTGTGGGACCGGGCCTTTAGGCTACTAGTTTGTTCATATTTTGGTAAACAGAACAAATGACATTTTTAAGAAAGTATCAGGGACAGTACGAATAAAAATAATACCATTCACAACTCATTCAGTGTTCATATTTAATTAAAAAGTGCCACACCCACTTCATGTTTAAATCTGAATACAGATACAGACATTTGCAGCACTAATGCACATGGTGCAGACAGATACAGACAGTGGCACTGCATTACAACCATACACTGGATATACAGTCAAGCTGGAAAGTCTGCACACCCCTTTCACCTTCTCCACGTTTTATTACGTTACAGACTCATTCTACAATAGATTGAGCTCATTTTTTTTTGCCTCAAACATCTACACACAATCACCAATAATTATGAAGTAAAAACAGGTTTTTAGAAAATATGCAATTTTATTTTACTGACAAAAATAGGTTATTTAGGGGTGACATATCTGTACACACCCTTAGCCTAATACTTGGTTGATGCACCTTTGGCAGCAATTACAGCTTCAAGGCATCTTGGGAAAGAAGCTACGAGCTTGGCACACTTGTTTCTGGACATTTTTGCCCATTCCTCTTGGCATATCCTTGCAAGCTCTGTTAGGCTGGATGGGGAGCATCAGTACACAGCCATTTTCAGCTCCTTCCACAGATGTTCAACTGGATTCAGGTCTGGCCTCTGGCTGGGCCACTCAAGGACATTCACAGACTTTCTCCAAAGCCACTCTTTTGTTCTCTTGGCTATGTGCTTCAGGTCATTGTCATATTGGAAGGTAAACCTTCACCCCAGTCTGAGGTCTAGAGCGCTCTGGAGCATGTTTTCTTCAAGGATCTCGGTGTACTTAACTGCATTCATCTTTCCCTCCATCAGGACTAGTTCCCCTGTTCCCGCTGCTGAAAAACATCCCCACATCATGATGCTGCCACCACCATGCTTCACTGTAGGGATGGCATACCTGCCAACCTTGAAAAAATTTTATGAGTACAATTTTACAGTTTCATGAGTACCCCCCCCCGCATCAACCTCACCCAAACCCGGCGCGCGTGCGCCCCCAGAGACCACAACCAGCAGACCAAAAACACTTTCAATCCAGTTTTATTGATTGACCTTGGGAACATAGTCCAGTTTTGTAAAACATTCCTATTGCTAGACTTTGGGAAACTGTTATTGATGGCTCTTGGGAACTTCCTTCCGTTTTGAAAAGCACAACAAACATTAAATACATGCGCAAATGAAATAAAATTAAACCAGAGCCACTCTTTCAAAATAAATAACACATTAAATTAATACAGTATGTAAAAAAAGGCACTTTCAACACAAAACATGGTATGCACAAATTTCCCATGCAATAGGTTTAGACTTTTGCATTTTTTTAACATGTTGGAAGTATATTGCATTATACAGTAAAAATATTGCATTATACAGTACACTGCAGTATTTTGTAGTATGCCTTTTTCATGTGCAAACTATTGCATTTGCATTCGAAATATTGCATTTACTGCAGTAATACTGTATAAAAAAGCATTTGATACTGCAGTACCACGCAGGTTTTTTCATAAGATGGATGACCAATTTTCGACTTCACATCATCTGCAAACATTCTAGCCTACCATTGACAGAAGTTAGCAACTGCCCTTAAGATATACAACACGCTACGTTTTGTTGAGCACATCAATAAAGTGGTACTTATCATAGTGATTCAATGAGAGCGCGAGAGGAATTGTAATCAGGTTTCGTTGGTTACCACATCGAATATGCAACCTCGAGTGACGGCTTCGAAGTTAAATGAAGAACTAGCCTGTACTGTTGGTGTTGTAAATGCACAAAATAACGGCTAGGAAGCTCGAGTACACGTGAAACACAACCGTTTCTGTTACAAATATAAAAACGACGTCTCTAACTGACGTTTCAATCCCCGACTCGCTCTAGCCACCTGGCTGCACCGCTGCACTCAAGTCAGAGACGCGAAGGAGGAAGGGGAGGGGGTGAAGAGGGCAGAGCCACACACTCTGGAAGAGGGGCGGGGGGATTGGGCAAAGCGTTCCATTCTGGCTTTGAGTTTTCTCACAGATCAGCGGTATCAACTTCAGGGAGAACTTGACTGAAATGCGAGTTCGGAGGATATGCGTACTGTTTAATGTGAAAACATACAGTCGTACAATGAGGTAAAAATTCGTAGCGGCTACGCAAGATGCGTACAGGTTGGCAGGTATGGGATGGCATTAGCTAGGTGATGAGCAGTGTCTGGTTTCCTCCAGACGTGACGCTTGGTATTCAGGCCAAAAAGTTCAATTTTGGTTTCATCAGACCAGAGAATATTGTTTCTCATGGTTTGAGAGTCCTCTAGGTGCCTTTTGGCAAACTCCAAACAGGCTGTCATGTGCCTTTTACTAAGGAGTGGCTTCCGTCTGGCCTTATTTGTAGAGTGCTGCCTGGATGGTTGATCTTCTGAAAGGTTCTCCCAGCTCCACAAGGATACACTAGAGCTCTATCAGAGTAACCCTCTGGTTCCTGCTCACCTCCCTGGCCAAGGCCCACCTTCCCCGAACGCTCAGTTTGGCCGGGCCTAGGAAGATTTTTGGTGGTTCCAAACTTCTTCCATTTACAAATGATTGTGGCCACTGTGCTCTTTGGGACCTGTAAAGCTGTACCCTTCTCCAGATCTATGCCTTGCCACAATCCTGTTTCTGAGGTCTGCAGATAAATCCTTTGACCCCATGGCTTGGAGTTTGCTCTGACATGCACTGTCAACTGTGGAACCTTATATAGGCAGGTGTTGGCAATCCCCAGTCATGTCCAATCAATTTAATTTACCACAGGTGGACTCCAATTAAGTTGTAGAAACATCTCAAGCAGTATCAGTAGAAACAAAATGCACCACAGCTCACTTTCGGGTGTCATATCAAAGGGTGTGCATACTTGTGTACATATATTTTATATTTTGATTTTTAATAAATTAGCACCAATGTCTAAAAATCTGCTTTCACTTTGTCATTATGGGCTATTTTGTGTAGAATTTTATGACAAAAAATGAACTCAATCTATTGTAGAATAAGTCTATAACATAATAAAATGTGAAGAAGGTGAAAGGGGTGTGCAGACTTTCTGGCTTGACTGTACATGTATATATGTGAGAATTTCATTCATTCATTTTCTATGCTGCTTATCCATCATGGGTCATGGGTAATCTGGAGCCAGTCCCAGCTGACACTGGGCGAGAGGTGCGGTTCACCCTGGACAGGTCATGAGTCTGTCACAGGGATAACACTCAGAGACAAACATCCATTTACACTCACATTCACACCTATGGGCAATTTAGAGTAGCCAGTTTACCTAATCTGCATGCCTTTGGATTGTAGGAGGAAACCAGAGCACCCAGAGGAAACCCGCACAGGCACAGGGAGAACATGGAAACTGCACACAGAAAGGACCCAGTCAACCAGCAGGTTTGAACCCAGGACCTTCTTGCTGTGAGGCAATAGTGCTACCCAAAGGAGAAAGAAAGTTATAAAGATCCACTCTGACTTATTTGATGATCAATACTTTATGAATCGGTATCTTAACATCACAAATTTGTCAGATAAATGCAGTTAAATTAAAAGCAACAGAATCCAGGTAGGTAATAAGACTTTTTTTCTTTTTATTGTTTTTTTTTAATTGATTTTTATTGGTTCAGACAGACATGCTAGATCTCTGTACAGTGTGAATGGAGAGTGAGCTCTGAATCAATCAGACTCAAGTTGAAACATTTACACTAGGAATGGCCTCACTCTCTGAAGCAGGACCCAACGTACACACAGACGTTTGCTTGTTTTTGCCAAGAATGGTGTGTATTACTGTGCCAACAAAAGAATGAACAAATCACAGATTCACTGTTGTTTTGGTACACACCTTATAAGGGCTAGACTATATATACACACATCCTGTTCATGCCTAATGATATAGTCGACTCTATCTACACAATGGTGAAAGAACAAATGAGGTGAAATGAGGTGATACAGGGAGTAAACAAAAATGTAAACAAATGTCACAAGGTGCCAAAGTAAACGGTTAAACAATCAACCAATAAATACCCTCACACCCCAGTTTTATGCTCTAACATATGCGCACGCTGGGCCGCCACTATCCAGGCCTTTTGAAAAATAAGTGAAGGCATCAGGGAGATAAGACCGAGGGCAAAGCTGAGATTTGTGTGTCATTAATGAGTGACAGTGCACAACTGATGCCTGTTTTGCTTCTTCTATGCAGCCGAGGTCCGACAAAACAATCAGGTAGGTGAATGAATGTGTACAGTGATACAGCGCACAGATAATGCAGTCAGAAAGCGCATATCTCCACTAAAATTAGCAGGAAATGGATATGATCTTGCTGCTGCAGGTGGATAAGAATCCAAAACCCTCTTGTGCAAATTTCACTTGAAACCCTTGGCAATGCACTTGTTATCTGGAATGTCACTCAAAAATCTCTCGACTCTCTGATTTACTGTGAAGCTGAGCAATTTGTCTATTCTGGTTTACAAAGATAAAGTATTCCCGAGAAATCTGGGGTTCTATCAGTCTCAAAATTCTCTGGTCCTCTCCCACTGGTATGTGCATGCCATGATTGTGGTTTCAATCATGGTGTCTGTGTCACTGAAGTGACCCTGAAGTACATTGAGCTAAATGGAAAAGTTTTGCGAATCCTTGCAAAAGTGCATCTTTTTTAATGTTTGTTTCTCTCCATGTCCCTTGTGAGGCTATTAGTGTTTGACTCATGAAGGAAAAAAAAAAGATAAATGTGCGTGATTATTTCTAACTGTGAATAGATGTAGCGGTACTAAAGAGAAAAGTCATGTCATTTCTTTAATAGTGACTGGTGAGATATTCTCTACAACAACCTTGAAACATTTACATCTTCCTTTCAAAAGTGCATTAAGGATTGAAATAAAAAGTAGTCTATGCTACTGCGCTGTGTGTGACCTCACGACGCAGGAGCGGACCTCAACGTCCCCGAGCGATGCGAATTTATAAAGCACCTACAGTAGATTTCTGCATAACCCTAACTCTCAGTAGTCACCTAATGCTGTGTTTGGAGGAATACTACATATTCTATCGACCTTAAAGCATTATTTACAGTGAAGCTTGACTATACTATACTATGTCAATACGAAAAAGCTTACACGTTCCTGCTTGCTTTTTTTTTTTTTTAATAGGAATGTCAAATTGATCAGCTCTTCAGTCTATTACAATCTGGAGAGAAATCATACATCAAATCATACTGTGTCTTACTGAACAGACAAGATTTTGAGTCTATAAATCATCTTCTCGTTTCACGTGACTAAAATATGAGAAGTATGAGAGAAGCTTGTGAAGAGAAGCTTGTGTGGTAATGAAAAAACAAAGTACATTTCTCCAGGCTGGGATTCAAAGTTGATGTGGCTGAGCCTCAGTTTTCTACACTGGCTCTCTCTGAAGTACATTAAAACACTCACAAGCCTTAAAACAAGGTGAAGTTTTGATCCAGTGCATAGTCACGTGTGTGAGTAAGCACTTACATGGACATCTTCAAAGTCGTGTACACGTATGCCAGCTGACAGAATCGAGTGGAGTTACAAAATTCTAAACCAGCGATGAAAAACAGGTCTTGCATGCACGCTTGTTTTGGATTTTCAGCCAGTAATTATTGTTCGGGTTCCCTTCAAACTATCCTGGCTGCCTGATGAATCTTCCTCATACAAGAAGCAGTTTGAAACCTATCATCTTTCTTTCTTCTTCTTTTTTTTATTTATTTATCATTATTATTTTTTTTAGAGATTTTCTTTGAGTGTACAAAAATAAAAACGAAAAACAAAAACTAATCCATGAACTTTTGTTGTTGTTGTTGTTGGGGGTCTTTTCCTATCCCTTTCAAATTTTTTAAGACTTTTTGGCAATTTTGTTAATAAAGTGTATTATTTCACAACTGAAATTGACTTAACACTGTTTTCAACCAGTGACCTTGTGGTCAAACATGAGTGCCAAATATCCAATCTTGAAAACTCGAATAACTCAACCAACAGAAAGCAACACAACAAGCATGTGGTGTAAATGAAGCGGCCCGATTAGCTGTGAGCTATTAACAGGAGCATCCGCCTTCGGTGGTAGTCGGCTCTTGCGGTTTGTCCAGCTTGATGTCAATCACTGAGGAAGGAAGGTTGTTAAGGAAGAAGCAGCATCATTCATCATTATTACTTATTATTATTATTATTATTATTACTACTACATTACACCATTTTCAGTATTTTACTATCCACTCCTTCATGTCTCCTCATTAATTTAAACTGTTCAGCCTAGAAATCCTGATCTAATGCAGTTTATCCTGTAGGTACAGACAGTGAGATGAGGTTTCTGATTTCAAGTACCTTGGCTCGTGGGTGAACTCGTCTGAGACGGGACGGACATTGAGGTTAGCTGAGAAAGTACTCAACAGTATGATGGATGTTTGGTGATCAAATCTATCTAGACAGCTAAAGCTTTGTTTCTTCTCAGCTACTGTCAAACCGGTTTTGCTTAATGGTTGCGAGGGCTAGACCCTCACAACTGCATTGGAGAAATCCCTAAATGGCACCTACATGCTCTGCAGGGTACTTAACATCAGCTGGAGAGACGATATCACCAATTCTGAGCTGTACGGTGACACCCCCTGTATCTCGGACAAGACTGGCTACAGGAAGCTCGGCCTTGTTGGTCATTGCTATCGTCACCCTGACCTTCCTGCAAGTCAGCTAGTGCTGTGGCGTCCAACCCATGGTTATCTGAGAAGGGGCTGCCATACAGCCACCGTTCTAGACACTAATGAGGGACACTGGGGCTCAGAGTCTCTCTGAACCAACATTGTGCATCAACAATCGTGATGACTGGGCCATCAGATGTATGGCTCAGCTGAGGCCACATTGACTTGACTTGACAGACGGTGAAAAATTAAATTTATCAGATGCAAAAATTATTTCAAGATAATACAAAACACTTTCATAACTAGTCTACTGAGCCAGTAAAGCAGAAGGGTTAAAGTCAGGTTCTGGATGGCTGAAACACACTGAATTCAGCTCGATAATTAGCGGATGTTAAATCAGCTGTATTACAGTAAATGAGGCATGTAGCGCTGTTGCTCTCCAGGCCTGCAGCCTGAGATCCCTGCATTAAAGGAGAACTGAAGGCAAATTTTTTATAATCAAAATTCTATTTCTCATTTTATTAAATATAGGAATGCATTTTTGATAGCTATTTTGTCACTGCTATAGCAAGTTATGAGTGTTTGAAATATGCTCTGTAATATATCAGTCCGTATGTCAAGCAATGGCCATAAACAAGATTCGTTGAGACCTGTGCGAGACATCGTAGGACGGAAGTAAAACGTACAGCAGAAATCAAAGTGACCAACATCTGCCAACGTTGTCACAAGATGCACACGCCCTCTTTCGAATGCTGATGTAATCAAGCTGGAAGTTTTGTTTGTTTTGATAGCACTCAGGAAAGTTTGAAAAAAGTAGGAAGTAATCATCATTTAAACTCGTTTTTCTACAATATTTCGTTTGGAAAACAGTTTTCAAAATGGCGGCACTGACACCTGGCTGACACTTCACGTTTCGAAGTCTCAAAGATCGTCTGGATAAATGACGCCTGCCGTGGACCAAACGAACTAAATTCAACATGGCTAAAAACCGAATAGGCCGATAAGTATAATATTTAATTGCAATTAGTTGCCAATTCGAGTCACGATATCAGGTTACTAAAACCGAAAACGTAATTGAATAACACACTAATTATGAAATAAAGCAAGTTTAAAAATGACTTCAGTTCTCCTTTAAGGAACAATGTCAGGCAAATTGGAGATAAAATATGGATCACTATTGACCCCTGGAGGCAGAACGTCAATGTGCAGGCTGCAGTACTCTCCCTTCCACTCAAGGAGGCACCGCATTCACAAATGCAACACAATCTGTTATGGAACGGATTACAAATCCCCAGTGATGCCATGTGCGCTTATATACTGTTAATCTAGTGCAGTGTCAGCTCTGCTGTTTAAGGAGTATGATGGATTTTCTCTGAAGTGGTGATTTTATTTAGATTTAACTTTGTCATTGCACGTCACAGGTACAAGGCAACGAAATGCAGATTGCATCTAACCAGAAGTGCGTAGCAGTAAATAACAAGTGTCTCATCTCATTATCTCTAGCCGCTTTATCCTTCTACAGGGTCGCAGGCAAGCTGGAGCCTATCCCAGCTGACTACGGGCGAAAGGCGGGGTACACCCTGGACAAGTCGCCAGGTCATCACAGGGCTGACACATAGACACAGACAACCATTCACACTCACATTCACACCTACGGTCAATTTAGAGTCACCAGTTAACCTAACCTGCATGTCTTTGGACTGTGGGGGAAACCGGAGCACCCGGAGGAAACCCACGCGGACACGGGGAGAACATGCAAACTCCACACAGAAAGGCCCTCGCCGGCCCCGGGGCTCGAACCCAGGACCTTCTTGCTGTGAGGCGACAGCGCTAACCACTACACCACCATGCCGCCTAACACAAGTGTAATATACAAATATAAATGTACAGGAATTATAGGGTATGGAATGGTATAATGATATGATAGATATTTAGAGTATGTACAAATGTGCAATATGAATGTACTATAGTGTAATGGTATGATATGATATAGATACTTGCAGTAGATTAGATTAGATAAAACTTTATTGATCCCTTTGGGAGGGTTCCCTCAGGGAAATTAAGATTCCAGCAGCATCATTACAGATAAACAGAGAAAAGAAATAGAGGAAAACTCATATCATCTCTAGCCGCTTTATCCTGTTCTACAGGGTCGCAGGCAAGCTGGAGCCTATCCCAGCAGACTACAGGCGAAAGGAAAACTTCTAGATAAATTAAAATAAATTAAGTATTTACATATACAAATATAAATAGAATAAGATATGGGGAAGAGAGGAAGGGGGAGGATATATACAAAATACGGTATGAATAAACAGTAGTGCAAATAGTGATAGTGCAGTGAAGTCAGTTCAAGTCAATTCAGTTTGGTCCGGTGTTTGGTGTGTGTGTGTGTGTGTGTGTGTGTGGAGGGGGGGACCGGAGGGGCGGAGTTCAGCAGTGAGACAGCTGAAGGAAAAAAACTGTTAAATACAGTCGAGTGCAATAACAGCAGGAGGCCTCAGTGCCATTAAAGGTCATAGGCAACGGTCAGAGGTGAAACGTAGAATATCAACTTTATTGTCTAGAAGAACGACCCAAAAAGCGAATTCAATCTTCCTAGTGTCTAATTTGCACCCTAAAATTGAATAAAACAGTTAAAATATACTGTTTTGCCCAATTTCCAAAGGTTTGTTTACATCTTACTTATGCGCACTTTCACCGCCAGGGGACAGTCGTTGTGATGTCATTTAAGCCAAACAGACTGGGAGCAGTTCTGTGTTTACTTGCGAACCGAGCACACGTGTACGGACTTTGGTCGTGAGAGGTTGTGTAAAATGTCTGAAAGCGATAGCGATTTTGAAGTAGGAACTCTCCAAATTGAATATTGAGAGGTGAAACCATACATGTACTGTATGAACCTATGGCTGTTGCAGAGCAATCTGTGAATGTGGCTCACTGGTTTGACCGTGCGGCCTCGGAATCAGACAGCGACTCGGACGACTCTGATCGCGGTGACCCCGGGCCTCAACAAGACTCGCGCCCAAACGATTTATCCTGGTAGTTATGATAAATTCCTACTTTCGTCATAATACTAAATAAGAGCCCTTTTGAAGAATAATTAAACCGCCCTCTCTAGTGGATATAGGTAACGATTACTTGACAGTGCACCGGTAGGCCACATTAGCCTGCCATCCGCGGCATTATACTATTTATAGCCTACTCTAAGCGAGGAAATATGCCTTTGTCTCATTTCCACAATCATTGTACAGGATCCCTCAGGATTCTTGACTTGTCAATTGCAAGCAAAAGTAAAAATGTTTACCTCCAATCTTCTCCTTTTTGCTTGAGCGTTGCTGGTCCGTTTCTTCTTTGACTGCTTGATTTTGTTTCACGCGCACAATCCACTCTCTCCGCCTCTTCTCCTCTTCCGGAAAAATCCAACCCTCCGGCTTCATGCGCACAATCCACTCTCTCTGCCTTGTCTCCACTTTTGGAAAAAGCCAACCCACTCGTTCCGCCTCTTCTCCTTTTTCGGAAAAAGCCAACCCACTCGCTCTGCCTCTTCTCCTTTTTCAGAAAACGGTAAAAACTTCTTCCTGAACCGGTCCCGTTGTTACAGTTCACTGTACAACAATAAGGCATGGTTTTTCTTTGGAAATTCCTGAACGCACGTCTGCACTCAAGCCAAACAGCAATGTAAGTAAACGGAAGTGGCTTAAATGACGTCACGCGCAGAGTGGTCACGAAAATAGCCGAACAGAAATTCACTACGATCCGCGCTAACTTATTTTAATTATTACTTATTAACAATACTTCTTGGGACCAGAAGAAAATTACAGAGGGTTTTTTAACATATAAAGTTTCAAATGAGCATAAAATTAAAACCGTTGCATATGAGCTTTAAGTCTACACACAGACAGTGAGGGTTGGGTGAGCAGTCAAGAAGGACTCTACATACCCTAACAGGTTGTCATACACAAACTCACTGGCCACTTTAATAGGAACTTGTTCTTGATTCTAAGGTTCCTGTTCTTGGCTGCAGAAGTGGAACCCAATGTGGTCTTCTCCTGTTGCATGCTGAGATGCTTTTCTGCTCACCACAGCTGTAAAGAGTTGCTTTGAGTTACTATATCCTTCCTGACACCTCAAACCAAACTGGCCGTTTTCCTCTGACCTCTCTTATCAAGACATTTCCACCCACAGAACTGTCACTCACTCAGTGTTTTTTTTGTTTTTTGCACCATTCTGTGTAAACTCTAGAGACTGTTGTGTGTGGAAACCCTAGGAGATCAGCAGTTTCTGAAATACTCAAACCAGTCCATCTGGCTCAAACCAACACCCATACCACAGTGAAAGTCACACTCTGAGATCACAATTTTTTCCCCATTCTGATGTTTGAAGTGAACACGAACTGAAGCGCTTGATTTGTATCTGCATGATTTTATGCATTGTGCTGCTGTCAAGAGATTGGCTGATTAGAGAACTGCATAAAACAGCAGGTGGATGGGTGTTCCTAATAAAGTGGCCAGTCAGTGTACAAACCCCCCCCATACACACAGTGTAGATAAATAATGCACTTAACCCTATTTGCAACCTCAGCAACTAACAGGAAACAAATACAATGTGTTTAAAAAAAAAGTGAGATTATCTGAGATGTAAATATCCCAAAAACTACATAGTCTAGGCAAATGAAACTGAACAGGCTTAATTTTGAGCAATATAAGATTTATTCCTCAAAATTTGAATGAGAAATTCAAAAGGTATTTGGATTCCATGAACGATTTCACAAATTTTCAATATGCACGCCGCCTGAGACACTGCACACTAACACACAAAACGCCTTTTCTTTTCCAGCGAATGTCATTTCTATACCTAAAAAAATAAAAACAAAAACATTAAACATAAAATTTTGACCTGTTTCCACACATGGTGTTAACATTTGAGGTCAATTGAACAAGAACTGGCAAAGTTATTAGATTGTGAAATGATAGCAAATTTTTTGAAACACCCTGTATTTTGGCTCTGTTAGGTTTTCTTAAAAATGTTGCTTTTTATTTTTTTGGAAAACAAAGAACCAGCCAAATATTCCCTCAATATCCAAACTGTAAGAAAATCATGGACATGCCCACAAAAGACCATCACACATTGATTCACACACATTTCCAACAAATCCACCTTTGAAACTCCTCCACACATAAGTCACCAGTCTGAGATTTCTAACCTTCAAACCCAATCAATAAAAATTGCACCCACAGGCACTCACAAACGCAGACAAAAGTGACTTTACAGGCTCACCTGTCAAGTTGATTAAGTTCAGAGACTGTCACTGCTCTGACTGCTAATGACGCAGAGTCAAAGCACCACCAAGAATCGAACCCACTACTAACCCTGGGCATGTAGAACACGCTTGAACTCAAATCCCTTAAAACACACAACACATTAACTTCAGGAAAATCATCTCTGCTCCCCCCTGCTCATTTTTAACAGTTTCTTGGTAATGCAATCTCACATTATTGCCCTTTTTCATCCATAAGAAGCTTTACACATCCTCAGAAAAGCAGTTTATGAGGTTTCATCTACTGTGCAATTCTATACTACCATGATCGAGACAGTGTTCTCACATCAGCCCTTATCATCTGCTGCAGTACATCATCCTCCCAGGAAAAGAGGAAATTACGAAACACTATCAGGACAAGAGAGGAAATCATCAGCAGCAGTCTGAAGTCAATACAAAAACTGTACAGGTGTGCAGGAAATGGCATTGACATCAGTCACATCCCACCATAAAAATCGTCTATTCAATAAAATGCTATCAGCAGCAAGGTGTTCTTGGATACTGATAAGAACCAATACTGCATGCTACTGTATTAGTTTCTGTCCCCTGGCAGTTTCTCTAAATCAAACTTGCAGGAGCTTTAGCATTCCGGCCCACTTCTCCTTATATTCAACTGATAAATATACAATCTAAACCATATACAGTTATTCATATAGATACACAGGAGATTATAGAAAATTGCAGGCACTGATTGGGTGAGAGATTTGGGTTATTTCTCGATAATCACCTTCAGCAACTCGGCAAAATGGCGGCCAAGCGCTTTGTCACCACAAATAAGGAAGAATTACAAATGATGAAAGAAAATGCTGTTCCTAAAAGCAGTAAAGATGCTACAAAGTTTGGTCTAAAGTTATTCAAAGGTAAGGTGGAATTGTGATTTATTTTATCTATTTCAAAAAGTATTTTATGTGACTCGGCATAGATAATTTACACAAGCTTGCACGCATTACATTTGTATGCCGCTTTTGAAGATTTTTCATTCATTCATTTCTCGTGCACCAGATGGTGCGTAGAGCCAACAATGTTAGTAAATTTACTGCTTTTGAAGACTGATATAAATTTTTAATACTATTTTTCAAAAATAATCACTAGTGTATTTATACTAAAACAAGTATCTGCCTCAGGCTCAGTGAATATTGGTGAATAATAACCTAGATTTTGTCTCGGTTATTATTCGCCGATATTCATGTTGCCTTTGGCAAATAATTGTTAATTATTTTATCCACATTCACTGGATATGAGCAATTGCACGCTCTGATTGGCTACTCTACTACTAGGCTATCAGCTCATATACCATGACCAGAGAAAAACAAAATGGCGGAGTGTGTTATTAAACCTCTTCTTCTTCTTGGCATCCATCAGTCTCGAGAGACTATCGAGTCGCACTTTGGGTGGATTGTTTGGAGCAGCTTCGAGTGTGACTGGACAGGCCGATCCTAGAATGACAGTCTCTTCCACATTGCAGGCAGATGTAGTCAGTGGCTGGTCGATCACTCTGATATCAGGCCTTCCATCTAAGTCTCTTCGCCTCTGTGTGCTGGGTTAATGTCTCCTCAAACTTTGAAAGGCCTTGTTGTACTGCTTGCCGCCAAATGGAGCGCACAGATGCTAAGGCTTCCCAGTTTTGAATGTTGAATCCCAGGGTTATCATGTCCCCCTTACAGACGTCTTTGAATCATAGTTGAGGTCTTCCAATTGGACATTTCCCATCCAGCAGCTCCCCATAAAGTAGAGCTTTTGGAATACGGCCATCTTCCATCCTCACAACATGACCGAGCCAACGCAGGCGTCTCTGCTTTAACAGCGTGTACATGCTGGGGACCGTGGCTCGCTTCAGAATTGTGGTATTGGGGAGTTTGTCCTTCCAGGTGACGTTGAGAATGCGTCGGAGACGGCACATATGGAAGACATTTAGCTTTCTTTCCTGAGGGGCACGAAGAGTCCAGGATTCACTACCGTACAGAAGAATACTCAGCACACAAGCTCGATAAACTTGAATCTTTGTGTGCTCTGTCAGTTTTTTGTTAGTCCACACTCTTTTCCCCAGTCTGGACATAGTAGTGGATGCTTTGCCGATGCGTTTGTTAAGCTCGGAGTCCAGAGAGAGCATGTCGGAGATAATAGAACCAAGGTAAACGAAATCATGGACAACTTCCAGTTCATGATTGGAGATGGTGATCCAGGGAGTTGAGTCAGTGCCCTGACCCATGACTTGCATTTTCTTAATGCTGATAGTGAGCCCAAAATCCTGACAGGCGCTTCTAAAACGATTGATAAGAGTTTGTAGGTCTTCGCTGGAATGGGTGGTGATTGCTGCATCATCGGCAAACAGGAAATCACGCAGCCCCATCAGCTGGACTTTTGACTTCGCCTTCAACCTTGAGAGGTTGAAGAGTTTTCCGTCTGACCTACTCCGGATATATATGCCTTCAGTTGCAGCCCCAAATGCATACTTTATCAAAACAGCAAAGAAAATGCCAAACAAGGTTGGCGAAAGCACGCAGCCCTGCTTCACACCACTTCGGATTTCAAATGGGTCTGAAGTTGATCCGTTGAAGATCACAGTTCCTTTCATATTGTCATGAAAAGACTTGACAATGCTAAGAAGTTTGGGTGGACATCCAATCTTTGAAAGGATCTTGAATAAGCCGTCCCTACTGACAGGGTCAAAGGCCTTCGTGAGATCAATGAAGGCAATAAACAGTGGCTTCTGCTGCTCTCTGCACTTCTCCTGAAGTTGGCAAAGGGAGAATATCATATCAATGGTGGACCTGTTGGCTCGGAAGCTGCACTGTGATTCGGGGTACACTCAGTCCGCAAGTATCTGAAGTCCTTTTAGTGCAACATGAGCAAATAGCTTCCTGACTACGCTGAGGAGAGAGATACCACGGTAGTTGTTGCAGTCACTTCTGTCCCCTTTGTTTTTGTACAGCATGAAGATGTTAGCATCTCTCATGTCCTGTGGAACCTCACCCTCTCTCCAGCAAGCACAGAGTATTTCATGTATCTCACGTATAATGGTCCTTTTGCTACACTTAAGGACTTCCACAGGGATGCCGTCTTTCCCTGGAGCTTTGCCAGAAACAAGGCAGTCCAAGGTGTCGCCAAGTTCTGTGAGGGTTGGTTCACTGTCTAATTCCATCAACACGGGTAGGGCATCAATTGTGTTCAGCGCCTCTTCAGCCACTAGGTTTTCTGTGGAGTACAATTCAGAGTCGTGCTGCATCCAACGCTCCATTTGTTGTACCCGGTCATGGATGACCTCGCCTGTAGTGGACTTCAAAGGAGCGGTTTTCTTCTGTGCTGGGCCTATTACTTGCTTGATGCCATCATACATCCCCTTGATGTTGCCCATAGGGATGCGTACCTAAACCCACGTTCAGGTTCAGGTCCGGATTCGAATCCAGAGGTTTAGGTTCAGGTCCGGACCTAATAAGTCCGGACCTGAACCCATGGCATATTTGAATAATGTTATAACAGCATAACACGAGCGACTTGGCAGATGTCTTGCAATGTTAGAAGTACCTCCAGCAGTGTGGATAACGCTCTCACAAAGTTTACACTTTGCCTGGTTCTGTGGGAGTTTTGTTACATGGTCCCATACCCTGCTGCTACTACGCCGCAGCATTGTGTAAACCAGGGAGGTCAAACAAACATGACCCCGTCTGCTGCCGAGAAAACACAAAAGACCTCTAAATGTCCAATATGGCGCCTACTGGCAGCCACGCGGTGTTTAGCCAATCACATCGCTAGCTTCTCTTGACGTCATCCAAATCTCACGAGCAGTTGCGACAACTTGCGAGACTTCGGGAATTCAACAATGGCCGCCATACACAGCGATGCATGAGAATGTTTTCGTCTTTTTCCACCACAAATTTCGCGATCTATGGAAGGTTCAAGATGGTCTAGAACAAAAAGGATATATGTGAGTGCGAGATTTTTTACAAGTCCAGTACCGAATCACTGGGGTTTTGGTTTTTTTGGACCTGAACCGAAACATTTTTACAAGTCCAGAACTGGTCCGGCATACTGGTACGCATCCCTAGTTGCCCATATCAGCTACTAGTTGTATCTGGGAGCAGAGCTGGAGCCAGTAGTCATTGGCACATCTCCTTGCCATTTGCTGAACTTTTCCCTCAGGCAGCTCGAAGAGCTTGCTGCTTACTTTCACTGGGACATTCCTTGTATACTGCTAGTGCTTTCCGTTTCGCCTCTATGAGAGGTATCAGTTCCTCCGAGTGAGTTTCAAACCAGTCGGCGGTCTTGTTTGTTTTCTTACCGAATGTAGATAAGGCAGCTCTATGGACAGCGGTCTTGAAATGCTCCCACCTGTCACAAGCGTCCGCATCAGGTGGACCTTTGTGGTCAACATTTGCACAAATTCCTCTACTTTCTTCTGGTCATGAATCTTGCCGGTGTCGATGCATGGCCTACCTTCCCTCTTTGAGCATTGCAGTCTCTTTGGCCGCAGTTTAACCTTGCTGCATACCAGAGAATGGTCCGTGTCACAGTCAGTGCTCTGATAGCTGCATGTGATGGCGATGCTTGGCAGATTGGAGCGTCTGGTCAGGATCAGATCAAGCTGGTGCCAGTGTTTAGATCTGGGATGTCTCCAGGACACTTTGTGTTGGGGTTTTGTGTTGAAGAATGTGTTGCTGACACAGAGGCCGTGATGGCAGCAAAGTTCAAGCAGGCGTTGGCCATTCTCGTTTATCTTCCCGATCCCGAACTGCCCCAGACAAGTGGGCCATGAGGTGTGGTCTGCGCCCACTCTGGTGTTGAAGTCCCCAAGGACGAACAGTGGCTCTTTCTCAGGAATTCTCTCGATAGTTGTGGCTAGATCATCATAGAACTTGTCTTTGGTTTCCATTAGGGGTGTAACAATTCATCCACTACATCGATGAATCGATTTATTTTCCTACAATCCAACTACAATGATCTGTGCTTGGCAAGTTGGCCTTCCGGACGACATACATCGATCTAATATCGTTTTAAAAGGTAATCAATCGATTGTATCGATACTAGGAAATAACGGATTGGATTTAATCATGTCAGACTTTATATTGATGTGGGGTTTTTTTTAGCACTTTTAACGATAAAGGCATTAAAGGTTACCCGATTCAGTCTGCCTGTCTGTGACGTCATCGTCACGCGCCAGCAGCAGCACAAATCAAAACATAGCATGATGGCGGATAGCAGAGGAGAAGCCGGCGAGCGGGAAATTTTTCTATGTTAAAAAAACAACAGGTAAACCTACTGTTATTAATTCAACCTAAAAAAATTGGTTGCACTTTATTTTTGATAAATAAATAAATTTTATATATATATGATAATATTTTTATATTTTTGTGTTGGAAAAACAAAATCAGAAGTTTTAGAAGTATATATTTTTTCAACCTAGTGTTGGTTGCACTTAATTCAAATAAAACGTCAATGCATTTGCCACTAATTGTTGTTTACTTGTTTGTTTATATCCATAATGATACCTGATTCCCTTACAAGAAACAACAGGAATCTAGAAAACTTCACCTGCACTGTCCAGTATCCAGGTATTTATTTCAGTGACACTGGTTTAATTTTTGGCTAAAATGTTACTGAATCGATTTCAAGTCACTGAATCGTTTCGGATCGTATCGTTCTAAATTAACCAAAATCGTCCTTGAATCGTATCGACAACCATGAATCGTGATTCGAATCGAATCGTTGTTAAAACTAATCGTTACACCCCTAGTTTCCATAGAGGACGTCAGAGTCGGCGCATAGACACTGATTAGGGTGGCTGGTCCTGCCGAAGAGTGGAGTTTTAGAGACAAGATCCTTTCGCTTCCACCAGTAGGTGGGGTGATGAATCCCAGCAGGGTGTTCCTGACAGCAAAGCCAACGCCATGCTCCCGGGTCGCATCTACTGATCTTCCCATCCAGAAAAAAGAGAGATGTTTCTCCCTTAAAGATCCTGAATCTGCTAGTCGCGTCTCTTGAAGGGCGACGACATCCAGCTGGAGCCTGTTGAGTTCTATATCAATAATTGCAGTCTTCCATACGTCGCTTATATTCTGTAAGTCCTCAGAAAGACCTGGAGACATAGTTTATATGTTCCAGGTGCCCAGTCGTAGGGCGGGAATTTTCTTCTTATTAGTTCGTGGTGCAAAAGTTGATGGTCCGCTTGTTGGCTTGCGCTCTAAACCCTACGCACCCAGAAGAGTTAACGGACCGTGGCGAGGCAGCACCTTACTGACTGGGAGCTGCCCAGCTTAAGGCGGGCGGTAGCTGCCCAATGAGGTCTGATGACCTCTCCCACTGTCGGAAGCGACCCCTGGCATCTCGCTCTATGCCAATCGAGCATGAGACTTATAACTGGTAGTCTGCTACTTCCCGTGTTGTTGTCAACGCTATGGCAAAGCTGGAGTATCCTCTCCAGAGTGCAAAGCCTAGGTAGAGACGGACCTCTACCCAGGTTACTAAACCAACCGAGTACAAAATAAAAACTCTACTCAAAATCAACCCCCCCCCCAAAAAAAATAAATAATTAAAAAAATTTAAAAACAAAATATGGAATAAAAGTATTTGATAGTAAGAAAATGTTTTTATATATATATATATATATATATATATATATATATATAAACAAACAAACAAACTGGGTAGTAACCTCTACCCAGGTTACTAAACCAACCGAGTACAAAATAAAAACTCTACTCAAAATCAACCCACCCCCCCAAAATGGAATAAAAGTATTTGACAGTAAGAAAATTTTATATATATATATATATATATATATATATATATATATATATATATATATATATATATAATTTTCTTACTGTCAAATACTTTTATATATAATTTTAATATATATATATTTTTTTCCAAGAATTATTATAGCATTTTTCACAAATTGCTACTGTCATTTCGCTGGTTTGTTTACATTCTAAGTGGAAATGATTGTGTCTGATGTTTTCTATAAAGTTTTTATTTACTGAATTTGCAAAAAATAAAAATGCTCTGTTTCTCAAAATCCAGTGAATGTGGATAGAATAAAAGAGTTATTCCACTCAATCTCTTCGTGCATGGCTTATAGCCGACTCGGCGCTATGCAGCTCATGTACGACTCGATTTTGTGGAATAACTTAAATATTTCATAAAGCTTTACTTAAGCTGTGTTCACAGAGACATTCTGGCATTATTGTCACCTGTCAGTTTGCTTTTCAGTGGAGATAAATCCACTGAATCAAACATATTTTCAAACAATTCTCCTCCCTACACGATGTCTCATAGGTTGACACAGGCTACTGAACCTTTAAAATGGAAAACTTTTTTTTTTGATATTCAGATACCGCTATGATACAAGAAGTGAATACAGATCCTGTGGTCCAAGTGTGAAAATCATGCTCTATACAATTTAAACACTCAAAATTATTTGCATTTTTAAGCCTTCTTAGCCTCCCAATTTTCCTTCAAGATAAAAAATAAAAATAAAAAACACTCGACGAGGAATAAGGTGAAGAACTCTAGATTTAACACACTTTTTTGCCCAAAGAGCGCTTCTTGTGTGTACAGTGTCTTGCAACAGTACTCATCCCCCTTGGTGTTTGTCCTGGTTTTTTTGTATTACAAGCTGGAGTTAAAATGGATTTTGGAGGGTTAGCACCATTTGATTTACACAACATGCCTACCACTTTAAAGGTGCAAATTGTTATTTTATTGTGACACAAACAATAATTAAGATGAAAAAACAGAAATCTGGAGTGTGCATAGGTATTCACCCCCCAAAGTCAATATTTCGTAGATCCACCTTTTGCTGCAATTAAAGCTGCAGGTCTCTTGGGGGTATGTCTCTATTAGCTTAGCACATCTAGCTACTGGGATTTTTGCCCATTCCTCAAGGCAAAACTGCTCCAACTCCTTCAAGTGAGATGGGTTGCGTTGGTGTACAGCAGTCTTCAAGTTATGCCACAGATTCTCAATTGGATTAAGGTCTGGGCTTTGATTAGGCCATTCCAAGACATTTAAATGTTTCCCTTTAAACCACTCCAGTGTAGCTTTAGCAGTATGTTTAGGGTCACTGTCCTGCTGGAATGTGAACCTTTGTCCCAGTCTCAAACCTCTGGCTGACTCAAACAGGTTTTCCTCCAGAATTGCCCTGTATTTAGTGCCATCCATCTTTCCTTCAATCCTGATCAGCTTTCCTGTCCCTGCAGATAAAAAAACATTCCCACAGCATGATGCTGCCACCACCGTGCTTCACTGTAGGAATGGTGTTCTCAGGATGCTGGGTTTGCACCACTCACGGCATTTCCCATGATGGACAAAAAGATCTATTTTAGTCTCATATAACCCAAGAATCTTCTTCCATGTGTTTAGGGAGTCTGACATATGCTGTTGGGCAAACTCCAAACGCGTTTTCTTAAGCAATGAATTCTTCTATAACTCTTCTATAAAGGCCCACTCTGTGGAGTGTACGGCTTAAAGTGGTCTGACAGACAGATACTCCCATCTCCACTGTGGATCTTTGCCGCTCCTTCAGTGTTATCTTTGTTGCATCTCTGATTAATGCCCTCCTTGCCCGGTCTGTGTAGGTTTGGTGGGCAGCTTTCTCTTGTCAGGTTTGTAGTGGTGACATATTCTTTCCATTTTGCTATAATGGATTTAATGGTGCTCCCTGGGATATTCAAAGTTTGAGATATTTTGTTATAACCCAACCCTGATCTATACTTCTCCACAACTTTGTCTCTGACCTGTTTGGAGTGCTCCTTGGTTTTCATGTTGCTTGCTTAGCAGTGTTGTAGAGTCAGGGTCCTTCCAGAACAGGTTGATTTATATAAACATCATGTGACAGATCATGTGACACTTTGATTGCACACAGGTGGATCTTAATCAACTAATTATGTGACTTATGAAGTGAATTGTTTGGAGCAGCTCTTATTTAGGGGTTTCATATGAAAGGGGGTGAATACTTATGCACACTCTAGATTTCTGTTTTTTCATCTTAATTATTGTTTGTGTCACAATAAAACAACAATGTGCACCTTTAAAGTGGTAGGCATGTTGTGTAAATCAAATGGTGCTAACCCTCAAAAATCCATTTTAATTCCAGCTTGTAATGCGACAAAACAGGACAAACACCAAGGGGGATGAATACTTTTGCAAGACACGGTACGTTGCATACAGATCAGGCATCACTCGATCAGACAAGCCACCTCGTCAGCAAGAATTCACTGTGATGCCAAGGAAATTTCTTGAATCCTCTCGTCTAGCTTCCTGTCTGTATATCAGTCTGAGGCACACTAGGCATCACTTTGTGACCTTTAACAATTTAAACCTGTCTGAAAGTCTGCACTCCATTTCTCCAGTGTGTGAAAGGGCCACGCAAATACCAGCTGACAATTCCTGTCGGCTAACTCCTTTTTTTTTTTTTTCACCAACGTACCATTTTCTCTCACTGCAGAGGCTGTTCGGTACAGACATTACTCATTATTCCACCTGGGCAGTATGACTTTTTTCCCCCCTTTTAAGTGAACCTTTCAGATGGAGATTAATATCTGCAAGTTAGTTACTCACTGAGAAAACGGGCATGTAAATTAAGAAACTAGTTTGCAATTTCTAATGTATTAATGAAGTTCAAAAATGACAAGAAATTGGTGTTTTCTAAGCAAGTTCTCAGGAACCCAAATGGATGATCCACATTTTTTGCATTCTCTCCAGCTCCTAACTCACATAAATAAATACTGACTAAAAACAACAAATACTCAGGGTTCCTCTCATTTCTGTAACTGTACTTCCTTGTTCCCTTTCCATACCTTAGCTCTTCCTTCGGAGGAAGTGAGGCAAGGATCCAAAGATGAGAAGACTTACTGACCTGTTGTACATCTCCATCACACTCGATCAGACAGAACAGATCTACATTTATACCATATGTAACTAAAAACTTCCACGAAAATCATTCAAACTATTGCTGTATGAGGACATTTGCATGTCCTGTCAATGTTCAAGTGTATTTTAGACTACAAGCCAAGCTGGAAATAAAGAGTCAATAAAAATACCATAGAAACATTTTTAGCACCAAGATAACTGGATCCCGTGTTTGCATGTGCAGTCTCTGGAGTGCAGAGCTCCAGTTTACATTTTCATTGGACATTATTGCACATTT
Source organism: Neoarius graeffei (assembly GCF_027579695.1). Lineage (NCBI taxonomy): Eukaryota > Metazoa > Chordata > Actinopteri > Siluriformes > Ariidae > Neoarius > Neoarius graeffei. The sequence goes on along the minus strand of NC_083572.1, from coordinate 80,202,156 downwards.
TAGGTCAAAATGCAAATCTGGAATATGAAATATTCTTAATTTACTCCAAAAATGGGTTAAATTCATTTTCACACCAATATTTGACCCCCTTACACTCCATCCCGCTCTCTCAGATCCTCTAGCCATAATCTCCTTGCTGTCCCTCGCACTATAGATGCTCTACCTTGAGTGGCAGGTCCTTCAGCGCCATGGCCCCCAAACTCTGGAATTCCCTCCCTCAACCCCTCTGTGACTGCTCTTCCCTTCCTTTCTTCAAATCTCATCTCAAAACCCCTCTGTTTCATGAACACTTCTCCACCACCACTGCATAAACTCACCACTCTTTAGCAACTTCTGTGTGTGTTGTTTTCTTTGACCTTGTAAAGCAACCTTGAGTTTGAGAAAGGCGTTATATAAATGTAACATTATTATTATTATTATTAATTTGGGATTTATAGCACTTTTTATGTCACTGATTTTTGCTACGTCCTTAATAACAGCTTGCGTGGAAAAAGTGGTTACTTCAGAGTATTGTAAAGAACCCTAGAGCTATTCATGGCTTTACTGCAAAAGACAATCGAGGTCGCCAGGACACCTGCCTCTCCTGGATGCCAGTTTTTGACTTCCAGTTTATCCAAGCAGCTGAGGCTGAGGGAGCTGAACCATGTTTTAGTCAGAGGATAACGTCTTTTTTGCGACTGGCATATGCTGATATGCTGAGCGACCAGTGCTGAAGTACTCGTGTAAATAAATAGCCTACAAATACCATCCAGTATCTGGAATAATCAGAGTAGTTAAGAAGTTGAAGAAGCTTGGTCAAATACAAAGACAAGAAATTATTTACAGTGTATTGCAAAAGTATCCCCCCCCCGGTGTTTGTCCTGTTTTGTTACATTACAAGATGGAATTAAAATGGATTTTTGAGGGTTATCACCATTTGATTTACACAACATGCCTGCCACTTTAAAGGTGCAAATTGTTGTTCTGTTGTGACACAAACAACAATTAAGATGGAAAAAAAACAGAAATCTGGAGTGTGCATAGGTATTCACCCCCTTTCGTATGAAACCCCTAAATAAGAGCTCATCCAAACAATTCACTTCATAAGTCACATAATTAGTTGACTAAGATCCACCTGTGTGTAATCAAAGTGTCACATGATCTGTCACATGATGTCTGTATAAATCAACCTGTTCTGGAAGGACCCTGACTCTGCAGCACTACTAAGCAAGCAACATGAAAACCAAGAAGCACTCCAAACAGGTCAGAGACAAAAGAAGTATAGATCAGGGTTGGGTCATAAAAAATATCTCAAACTTTGAATATCCCACGGACCACCACATTATAGCAAAATGGAAAGAATATACAAACCTGACAAGCGAAGGCCGCCCACCAAAACTCGCAGACCAGGCAAGAAGGGCATTAATCAGAGATGCAACAAAATCACCAAAGATAACACTGAAGGAGCTGCAGAGATCCACAGTGGAGATGGGAGTATCTGTCCATCAGACCACTTTAAGCCGTACGATCCACAGAGTGGGGCTTTATGGAAGAGTGGCCAGAAAAAATCCATTGCTTAAGAAAACACGTTTGGAGTTTGCCCAACAGCATGTATCAGACTCCCTAAACACATGGAAGAAGATTCTTGGGTTATATGAGACTAAAACTGATCTTTTTGTCCATCACGGGAAATGCCGTGAGTGGTACAAACCCAGCACCCTGGGAACACCATTCCTACAGTGAAGCATGGTGGTGGCAGCATCATGCTGTGGGGATATTTTTCATCTGCAGGGACAGGAAAGCTGGTCAGGACTGAAGGAAAGATGGATGGCACTAAATACAGGGCAATTCTGGAGGAAAACCTGTTTGAGTCAGCCAGAGGTTTGAGACTGGGACAAAGGTTCACATTCCAGCAGAACAATGACCCTAAACATACTGCTAAAGCTACACTGGAGTGGTTTAAAGGGAAACATTTAAATGTCTTGGAATGGCCTAGTCAAAGCCCAGACCTCAATCCAATTGAGAATCTGTGGCATAACTTGAAGATTGCTGTACACCAACGCAACCCATCTAATTTGAAGGAGTTGGAGCAGTTTTGCCTTGAGGAATGGGCAAAAATCCCAGTGGCTGGATGTGCTAAGCTAATAGAGACATACCCCAAGAGACTTGCAGCTGTAATTGCAGCAAAAGGTGGATCTACAAAGTATTGACTTGGGGGGGGTGGGGGGTGAATACCTATGTACACGCCAGATTTATGTTTTTTCATCTTAATTATTTTTTGTGTCACAATAAAATAACAATTTGCACCTTTAAAGTGATAGGCATGTTGTGTAAATCAATGGTGCTAACCCTCCAAAAATCCATTTTAATTCCAGCTTGTAATGCAACAAAATAGGACAAACATGAAGGGGGATGAATACTTTTGCAAGACACAATAAGTATGGTATGTTTATTGTTTCTAAAGATTGACAGCATTTACATTTGCATTAAAATGGTTAGCCTATGCTTCTCTGACCGAGCTTTTGTTTCTTGAGACGATACAAGACGCATTACGGTACAGTCGGCTGCTAGAGTTCTATTAGACTCGAGCTAGGTGCTTATGATTAATATGGTTATGGTATTTGGCAGATGCTTTTGTCGAAAGCAACTTACAATATATAAACACTACATTATTAGTAAACCAATACAATAATACAAATCGCTCTACTCTGACATAACTTATAGCCCGGTCACACCGCCTGAACTTTGCTGGAGCGTTCCTTGAACGGTAGGGAGGGGGGGCCGAATTTCGACAACGCTCGTCAGCGCGCACAAAATGGGAAAAAAATCGAAAACACGGGCGTTGGCTTAACGGTGCACCGCTGAAGCCGGCGTTGCTTTAGCGTTGGTTTAGCGGTAGCGAGCGGTAGCGAGTGTTGGTTTAGCAGTGACGCAAGCGTTAGTATAGTGGCGTTCTGCGCATGCGGGCTTTGGCTCGGCGGGGGTATAAAGTTGGTTTAGCGGCATACCGCTTGTGACTACGGAGCTGAACAGATCGTTTTGATACAAGTTCTGATAGATTTTTGATAGAAGCTCCACCATCAGCTTGTCATACAGTCCATGTTCAGGCCTTCTCAGTATCCACTGTCTGACCCACACAACTCTGTCTCTCCTTCTTCTCTCTCTTCTCCTTCTGTCAACAGCTTGTTGCAATCTGAGGAGGTTCTGATTCTGCTGCTGGACTAGTGTACCAATCATAGCAAGTCTCTCAGCATCCATGGTGATACAGTTTTACTGTAACTTTGAGCAAATTCGATATAGATGAGGTCTGAACTCAACGGCAGCTCGATTCCAAATGAGCTCCTGGTCCATTTCTCCCCATATTTATAGCCAAATTCTGGTCCCGCTCCGACACCTCTATACCAACGCCAAACCAAAGTTCATCGCCGCCATGGATAGCTGCTTCAACGCCCAACACCGTTCCAGCAACCCCGTGTCTGCTCGTAAAACGCTTACAACCGCTCCACCGAAGTTTGTGCAACGTTTAATCGCCGCCCGGGCAACGCTGGCGAAGCAGCGGTGGTCCAGCGTTCAAGATTTCTGCGTTGGCCTAGCGGACCCAAGCGTCCACGAACTTGCGTCTAGCGGTGCCAAACTTTGACTGGGCGTTGGTGGAGCGGGGGTGAACTTTGCCGGGGCGGAAAATTGCCCCCTCCTCACCGCTCGCAATATTTTGTGCAGCTCAAAACTTTTGGAGCGGTAGGAGGGCCCCTCGAGAAACATCAGCGGTGGCCGAGCGTATACGGCGTTGCTTTAACGGGGGCCAACTTTTGTTAAACGGTGGTGAACGGTTACGAGCAGTGATGAATTTTTTTCACCGCTCCAGGAACGCTCCAGCAAAGTTCGGGCGGTGTGACCGGGCTATTACCTTCCAGATGATAGCTGCTGCATGACTGCAGGATCTCTCTTTTTTTGCTCTGGCTAGGCTCAACCTCAGCCTTTAAGAAAACAAACTCGCCTTCTCTTTTACACATAATTTTGCTGATTTTATTACTGTGTAGATAATTGTATGCCTCCGTGCTTTTGTAATTCCTTCGCTCCTCACCATCAACACCCTCACTAAGAATAAAATAATTAAATGTCAACATGGCTGACATCAGGCCATAACTTCATGTCGTCTATCCATTCCTTGAGGGTAGATGGATGGGGCACTTTGATCGGATTATCCCCAGAGCAAGTCAGAAAATCAGACCCGCGTAACTATCTTTTATTCAGCTTTGATCTAACTACCTAGCAGTTAGCGTTAGCTACAAACGTCAAGACAGTGGAGCGGATGAAAGATGTTATGATGCAGCAATGAATCATGGGAAAGGTCAGAGTTTGGGAAAGTTGTGGATAGTTTGTGTTGGGGTGTAAAAAAAATTATTTTTTGAATCATTGTATTAAATATCATCATCTCTTGTTCCCTTGAGGTTAGAGAAATCCTCAGTTTAAAAAAAAGAAAGAAAAAAAGAAAAATGCAGTCAAACTGTCAGGGGTTGAAAGAAAAAAAAACCTTGTACACAAAGCTCTTTTCTTTCACTCAGGTAGAGAATGCACTGTACACGCATGTCTGAAATCAGCTGGAGTGTATCCGAGTGCAACTTTTCAACAAAGACTTCAGGCAACAGGATGCCATCAGCCTCAGATGGTGTTAGTTCTTCAATGCTTTCTTGCTGTGTCATGGCCCTAAAACACCCTAAACCAGGGGTTTTCAAAGTGTGGGAGAGTCAGCCCCCCCTCGGAGAGCAAATAAACAACAGCGCTCCCCCCCCCTTACAATTTTTGTTGTTGCTATACTTAATGTTCCATTCG